>NW_026250879.1:0-682 GCF_024043175.1 Alternaria infectoria
TATCTCCTATGTTAAAAATTAACTTTCCAACCGTCTTACCCTTATTACGTTCAGAAGTATGTGGTTTAAGCATCAAGGATCCTAATTGATTAACGGGTTTTGTAGATGGAGAGGGTTATTTTTATGTTAAATCACTTAAGAATGACAGATATTCAACAGGGTTTAGTGTTAACCTTGTTTTCTCTATAGCTCAACATGCAAGAGATACGGCTTTATTAACTACACTTATAGATTATCTAGATTGTGGTAGAATAGAAACGGCTTCGACTAGACCTGACGGAGTGAATTTTGTTGTAAGTAAATTTAGTGATATTAAAGAAAAGATAATTCCTTTTTTTAAAACTTACCCTTTACAAGGAATAAAAGGTATGGATAGCTTTGATTTTGTTAAGGTAGCTAATATAATAGATACTAAAGGTCATTTAACTTTAGAAGGTATTAATAAGATAAATTCTTTAAAATCAGGAATGAATAGTTGTAGAATGAGTGATTAATTATGAAAAGACGCAAAAATAAGACTCGCGATAAAAATATATAAGGAAGGCCTTTACTTTAAATTATTCATTTATAATAAAGCTAAATTTTTATGGATAAATTTTAGTTTATAAACAAAGTCAATTGCATGAAACCCTTGTGACTATTTCACTTTAGCTTATACTGTGTTTAACACACTTTTTAATTT
>NW_026250880.1:0-665 GCF_024043175.1 Alternaria infectoria
AGCGTTAGAAAAAATAGCTATTTTAGCTATTTTTATTATAATGCTAGATCTAACGCCTTTATAAGTATATTAAGCTTAGGCTAGACTACTCTATTTCTACTCTCTAGAACTCTTAGTCTATATAGAATACTATTATATATATAGTAATATCTATATAAGCAAGTTTTAGATATTACTAAGTTTCTACTAACTATAATATCTAGAGGTTACGTTTAGAGTAGGCTTAGCTTTCTCTAGTTATACTTATACTTATTCTTAAGGTTTAAGTAGTAATTCTTACGCTCTTACTAAGATTTATAATATTTAAGATTATTTTTTTCTAACTTTCTATTTTTATACTAGCTAGTATTATATTTCTTATTATCTTTAATAGTATAGTAATGTAGCTCTAATCTAATTATCTCTTCTACTTCTACGCGCTCTATAAGTAGTTTTCTAAGCCTCTAAAGTCTAACGCAAAAGTTATAAAAACTTTCTCTAGATAAATAACTATATCTATAGATAGTAAAGTATTCTAATAGTTTTACTATTTATTTACACTTACTAGTAGTTATCTTTATATAGAATAGAAATAAAAAGTTAGAATTTCTAAGATAAAAGTAAGTAATCTAAAAGTAAGGTTTATTAGAAAAGAGTAATATAAACTATTTATATAAGCTTATTAG
>NW_026250881.1:0-665 GCF_024043175.1 Alternaria infectoria
CTAATAAGCTTATATAAATAGTTTATATTACTCTTTTCTAATAAACCTTACTTTTAGATTACTTACTTTTATCTTAGAAATTCTAACTTTTTATTTCTATTCTATATAAAGATAACTACTAGTAAGTATAAATAAATAGTAAAACTATTAGAATACTTTACTATCTATAGATATAGTTATCTATCTAGAGAAAGTTTTTATAACCTTTACGTTAAACTTTAAAGACTTAAAAAACTACTTATAGAGCGCGTAGAAGTAGAAGAAATAATTAGATTAGAGCTACGTTACTATACTATTAAAGATAATAAGAAATATAATACTAGCTAGTATAAAAATAGAAGGTTAGAAAAAAATAATCTTAAATATTATAAATCTTAGTAAGAGTGTAAGAATTACTACTTAAATCTTAAAAATAAGTATAAGTATAACTAGAGAAAGCTAAGCCTACTCTAAACGTAACCTTTAGATATTATAGTTAGTAGAAACTTAGTAATATTTAAAACTTACTTATATAGATATTACTATATATATAATAGTGTTCTATATAGACTAAGAGTTCTAGAGAGTAGAAATAGAGTAGTCTAGCCTAAGCTTAATATACTTATAAAGGCGTTAGATCTAGCATTATAATAAAAATAGCTAAAATAGCTATTTTTTCTAACGCT
>NW_026250882.1:0-660 GCF_024043175.1 Alternaria infectoria
CTATAGCACTAAACCTAATAAAACGACTTTCAAAAACTCTAAAGATATTACTGCGGATGTAATAAATAAATTATTAAAAAATCAAGGAGTTTGTATCACAGAAGCTGAATTAGCTAGAATTAAATCTATACCAGGTGTTAGATTTAATTTACCTTTAAATGATCAAACTACTCACGTTTTTGAAGCTCTGGTAGGTAAACCTAACACCAGAGGTATAAAAGCAGGTGTATATATTTTTACACATATTACATCAGGAGCTAAGTATGTAGGTTCTAGTAACAGTCTAGCGAGAAGACTAGACCAATATTTTTCTTATAAGCATTTTAATCAAAAAAATTCTGGACTATTAATACCTTTAATCCTTAAAGATGGATTCGAGGCATTTAATTTAGAAGTTTTGGTTGTGCCAGAGAATGTTGGTTTAGATCTTAATGATTCAAATAACTTGAGTTTTAATTTTTCTTATTTATTCTTAGAACAGTTTTATCTATTACATGATAAATTTAATCTTAATACTCAAAGAATAGTTAATTTTCGAGTGAGCCAAGGTAAAGCTATATATATTTATAGCTTAGACGAGAAAGTTTTATATTATTGTGGTTATTCTTTAAACGAAATTAAAGGTGCTTTAGGTATACACTATAATACTTGTACTAATTG
>NW_026250883.1:0-659 GCF_024043175.1 Alternaria infectoria
TACTTTATTAAGATTTATTTATAATTATACTATTTTATTAGTAAACTAATAATTCTATAGCTTATAATTAAGTTTTAAAAGAAAAAAGTTTAGTACTAGTATACTAAAGAATATAAAACTAAAGATTATAGTACTTTAAAAGTAAATAAACTAAAACTTAAAGTTTTAGTACTATTATTTCTAAAGTAGTTAAAGCTTTTAAATCTCTTAGACTAGCTAAAAAGCTATTTTAATACTAAAGTACTTTATAATAGAATTTAAAATTAATCTTTAAAAAAACTATAGAATAATAATATATATATATAAGCTTTAAACTATTATAGTAATATATTCTAAAAACTAATAGTTAGAATATATATACTAAGAATTTAGAAGAGGTATACTATTTATACTTTTAAAATTTCTATAATAATTAGAACTCTAAAGATATTTTAAAAATACTAATAGTAGTTTAGAGCTAATACTTAAAGCTATACTATCTAAATAATATTTTTATAAGGTTCTAAAATAACTATATATAAATTAAAAATATTTTTTATTACTTCTATATATTTTAATTATCTAAACTTTATAAGACTCTTATAATAGAATCTAAGAATAAAAAAGTTTAGCTAGATTTATATAAAAAAGAAAAAGAAAGCTAATAGAAACTAGTACTA
>NW_026250884.1:0-656 GCF_024043175.1 Alternaria infectoria
AAAAGATCTAGTAATAAACTAATTATTAGTCTATGCAATACAACGCATAGACTAATATAATTAGTACTAGTCTAGATTATAAATCTAGAAGATAAGAAGAATTTAGCAGACTTAGATTATAAATCTAAGAATTAAGCAGATTTAATTATAAATCTTTATCTTTAGGCAGAAATAGGCGGATATTTACGTAATTATTCTAGTAGCTATTTTCTATAAAAGAAATAGCAATTCTCTATAGTTATTCTTTACCTAGCAACAATATTATTACCTTTTACCTATTATCTACTCTGTAATTATATTACAACCTTTATTAGTTAATACTATTTATTATAGTATTTAACTACTTTGTTCTAACAAAGCTATATTCTATTATTAGAGAATAGTTCTTGTTACCTATCTATTCTTTATAGGTTATAAGCCTAGCTAGACGCTTATAGTTTTGTTAGAACATATTTTATTTATATTATTACTTGTTCTAAGTAATTAATATATTTAAAAGAAAAAGATTTTTATTTATTCTAAAAGAGTTTTCTTTAGAATTAATAAAATATCTATTTTAGAACTGTATAGTTTAACTTATACTTTTTATCTATTATTATAATAGTACCTTTTTAGCTTTAAGCTATTTAAAGATTTATAATCTTTATTTAGTAGTT
>NW_026250885.1:0-652 GCF_024043175.1 Alternaria infectoria
TGTTTACACTCACGTTTAAATTCTGTAACAACATCATACAAAGCACCTTTACCTTGTCTATCTAACATTGGACCAAGATTCCCTAAATTAGCCATTCTAGAAAACTCTATACTTTCTCGTATAGCGTCGTAGTGACATTTCATATAATAAGCCAATTTTTTACTAGCCGTACTAGGCCCTGGGTATTGACTATTTACATTTTGAAATACATGGTCAGGATAATCTTTGTATAAAGTCCTAAATGAATATAACTTACCTTTAATGTACTCTCTTGGAACAAAGACATGACCAAATCTATCTCTTTTCGGAATAAAGGTACCAATGTAAACATAAGGTACTTGAATTAAATATATTGATTCCAATATTAAAATTATAATTTCAATAGTAAAAATAAAAATAAGCATAAAATGAATTTTAAATTTGTTAAATAATTTAAATAATAAATAACCTAATATTAAAGAACAAAGAGAGAACCCAAATTTATATGGTACATAATAGCTAAGATACCATATAATATAGTAATGAATAAGAGGTAATATATAAAATATTTCAATACAAGTAAAGAATAAATTATATAATTTATATACATGAAATGGAGTATTGAAATAATAATTCTTATGCAAAAAAATTATTAGGGTAAATAAGAGTAAAG
>NW_026250886.1:0-648 GCF_024043175.1 Alternaria infectoria
CTATAATTAGTTCTACTTCTAGTATTAGTAAAGATTATAAATCTTATACTACTTTAAATACTATTAATAATAGTAATTTAGAAGAACTAGAAGAATCTAATCTAGAAGATAATCTAGAAATAGATAATACTATAGAATTAGATAATAATTCTAATTTAGATAATAATTCTAATTTAGAAATTATTTCTAATAATAGTAAATAATTAGTATTAAATAATAATACTATAGAACTATTATATAATAGATTAGAACATATTAATCTTAATACTATTAAAAAATTAAAAGATAACGCTTTAGGCGTAAATTTTAATTTAGAGAATATTTCTACTACTAGAGTTAATTTAGATAATTATATTACTTATATACAAGCTAAATTAACTAAAAATTACAAAATAGAAGCAAGTACTAGAGTAGAAGCCTATTTAGATCTATTATATATAGATATAGGCAGGCCTATTAGGCCTAAAACCTTTAGAGGTTTTAAATATTATATTACTTTTAGAGATAGTTTTACTAAGTACTTAGTAGTAAAATTATTAAAAACTAGAAAGAATATTATTAATGTTATAGAAGATACTATAACAGAATTAGAATTAGAAGCTACTAATAATAATAGCTTAGATTCTAATTCTAATAATAATTCTAGTA
>NW_026250887.1:0-645 GCF_024043175.1 Alternaria infectoria
TTAATATTATTAAAGGTAGATAGGTTCTTTCTAAGAAATTAAACTTAGATAATACTATTAAAAAATATAAAGCTAGATAGGTAGCTAAAGGCTTTCTACAAAAATATAATATTAATTATAAAGAAACTTTTACTTCTACTAGTAAGCCTAGTATTATTAGGCTATTATTAGCTATTTTCTACTATCTAGATTAGGAAATCTATACTTAGAATATTAAACAAGCTTTTCCTAATACAGAAATAGATAATAATAATATTTATATACAATTGCCTATAGGCCTAGAAGAATATATCTTTAAAAAGGCTTTAAAAGATATTATAGATAAAAGTTTAATAGACTTTATTAATAAAGCTATTTTAAATAAAGACTTTAATAATCTAGTTTGTAGATTAAATAAAGCTTTATACAGTCTAAAACAAGCTTCTAGGTAGTAGCAATTATTTTTAACTAAAATTCTAGAACAACTAGATTTTAAAGTTTTAAATATAGATAATAGTATTTTTATATATAATACTAAACCTATTATATTAGCTACACACGTAGATAATATATTAGTATTTGCTAAAAATATAAATCTAGTTAATAAGTTATATAAGGATTTAACTAGAACTTCTAAATTAGAAATAACTAATTTAGAAGAAATTA
>NW_026250888.1:0-645 GCF_024043175.1 Alternaria infectoria
ATTAGTATATAGTTCAGATTTCGGCCCAAGCTCGTGATTTTTTAAAGTTTTAATTGTTGAATATAATTGTTTATTAAGAATTTGGTTAGAAGGGATTCCATTGTAGGTAATTCTTTCGAACCCTTTAAGAGTACACCTTAACATGGAACAATTTAGTAGTCCCATGCAACTACCGTCTACTCGTTGCTCTTTTACAAACTTAATATAGTTTGATTTAGATCCGCGATAACCCATTTTGTTTTCACCATCTTTAGTGATATTACCGTACCCTGAGTCATTAATCAGGCCAGTTAAAAAGTTTCCTTAATTACCTTGGTTACTAAAGCTTTAGGGCTTCCCCGGAGTTTGGCTCTTTAGCACATATAATTGAGTAGCCTACACTCGTTATTTTTTTATGCATCACATTTTATACCTAATGCTGGTACAGCGAAAGCCGAGCCACTTAAAATTTTAAGGTTTAAACCTCCTACAATTAAGCTTTTGAAAAAATATACCCTTTATATGATTTATTAGTATCTAGATGTTTAGCTATCTGGTTTCTATCTACAGTAATACCCGCACCACTCAGATATTTTACAACATTAATTATACTAGAAAATTCAAGTATTTGTTCTTGATCCTCCTTCCTGATAATAACAGCTTTAC